>NC_073256.2:162787500-162793952 GCF_029289425.2 Pan paniscus
GGGTTAGGGTTAGGGTTAGGGTTAGGGTTAGGGTTAGGGTTAGGGTTAGGGTTAGGGTTAGGGTTAGGGTTAGGGTTAGGGTTAGGGTTAGGGTTAGGGTTAGGGTTAGGGTTAGGGTTAGGGTTAGGGTTAGGGTTAGGGTTAGGGTTAGGGTTAGGGTTAGGGTTAGGGTTAGGGTTAGGGTTAGGGTTAGGGTTAGGGTTAGGGTTAGGGTTAGGGTTAGGGTTAGGGTTAGGGTTAGGGTTAGGGTTAGGGTTAGGGTTAGGGTTAGGGTTAGGGTTAGGGTTAGGGTTAGGGTTAGGGTTAGGGTTAGGGTTAGGGTTAGGGTTAGGGTTAGGGTTAGGGTTAGGGTTAGGGTTAGGGTTAGGGTTAGGGTTAGGGTTAGGGTTAGGGTTAGGGTTAGGGTTAGGGTTAGGGTTAGGGTTAGGGTTAGGGTTAGGGTTAGGGTTAGGGTTAGGGTTAGGGTTAGGGTTAGGGTTAGGGTTAGGGTTAGGGTTAGGGTTAGGGTTAGGGTTAGGGTTAGGGTTAGGGTTAGGGTTAGGGTTAGGGTTAGGGTTAGGGTTAGGGTTAGGGTTAGGGTTAGGGTTAGGGTTAGGGTTAGGGTTAGGGTTAGGGTTAGGGTTAGGGTTAGGGTTAGGGTTAGGGTTAGGGTTAGGGTTAGGGTTAGGGTTAGGGTTAGGGTTAGGGTTAGGGTTAGGGTTAGGGTTAGGGTTAGGGTTAGGGTTAGGGTTAGGGTTAGGGTTAGGGTTAGGGTTAGGGTTAGGGTTAGGGTTAGGGTTAGGGTTAGGGTTAGGGTTAGGGTTAGGGTTAGGGTTAGGGTTAGGGTTAGGGTTAGGGTTAGGGTTAGGGTTAGGGTTAGGGTTAGGGTTAGGGTTAGGGTTAGGGTTAGGGTTAGGGTTAGGGTTAGGGTTAGGGTTAGGGTTAGGGTTAGGGTTAGGGTTAGGGTTAGGGTTAGGGTTAGGGTTAGGGTTAGGGTTAGGGTTAGGGTTAGGGTTAGGGTTAGGGTTAGGGTTAGGGTTAGGGTTAGGGTTAGGGTTAGGGTTAGGGTTAGGGTTAGGGTTAGGGTTAGGGTTAGGGTTAGGGTTAGGGTTAGGGTTAGGGTTAGGGTTAGGGTTAGGGTTAGGGTTAGGGTTAGGGTTAGGGTTAGGGTTAGGGTTAGGGTTAGGGTTAGGGTTAGGGTTAGGGTTAGGGTTAGGGTTAGGGTTAGGGTTAGGGTTAGGGTTAGGGTTAGGGTTAGGGTTAGGGTTAGGGTTAGGGTTAGGGTTAGGGTTAGGGTTAGGGTTAGGGTTAGGGTTAGGGTTAGGGTTAGGGTTAGGGTTAGGGTTAGGGTTAGGGTTAGGGTTAGGGTTAGGGTTAGGGTTAGGGTTAGGGTTAGGGTTAGGGTTAGGGTTAGGGTTAGGGTTAGGGTTAGGGTTAGGGTTAGGGTTAGGGTTAGGGTTAGGGTTAGGGTTAGGGTTAGGGTTAGGGTTAGGGTTAGGGTTAGGGTTAGGGTTAGGGTTAGGGTTAGGGTTAGGGTTAGGGTTAGGGTTAGGGTTAGGGTTAGGGTTAGGGTTAGGGTTAGGGTTAGGGTTAGGGTTAGGGTTAGGGTTAGGGTTAGGGTTAGGGTTAGGGTTAGGGTTAGGGTTAGGGTTAGGGTTAGGGTTAGGGTTAGGGTTAGGGTTAGGGTTAGGGTTAGGGTTAGGGTTAGGGTTAGGGTTAGGGTTAGGGTTAGGGTTAGGGTTAGGGTTAGGGTTAGGGTTAGGGTTAGGGTTAGGGTTAGGGTTAGGGTTAGGGTTAGGGTTAGGGTTAGGGTTAGGGTTAGGGTTAGGGTTAGGGTTAGGGTTAGGGTTAGGGTTAGGGTTAGGGTTAGGGTTAGGGTTAGGGTTAGGGTTAGGGTTAGGGTTAGGGTTAGGGTTAGGGTTAGGGTTAGGGTTAGGGTTAGGGTTAGGGTTAGGGTTAGGGTTAGGGTTAGGGTTAGGGTTAGGGTTAGGGTTAGGGTTAGGGTTAGGGTTAGGGTTAGGGTTAGGGTTAGGGTTAGGGTTAGGGTTAGGGTTAGGGTTAGGGTTAGGGTTAGGGTTAGGGTTAGGGTTAGGGTTAGGGTTAGGGTTAGGGTTAGGGTTAGGGTTAGGGTTAGGGTTAGGGTTAGGGTTAGGGTTAGGGTTAGGGTTAGGGTTAGGGTTAGGGTTAGGGTTAGGGTTAGGGTTAGGGTTAGGGTTAGGGTTAGGGTTAGGGTAGGGTTAGGGTTAGGGTTAGGGTTAGGGTTAGGGTTAGGGTTAGGGTTAGGGTTAGGGTTAGGGTTAGGGTTAGGGTTAGGGTTAGGGTTAGGGTTAGGGTTAGGGTTAGGGTTAGGGTTAGGGTTAGGGTTAGGGTTAGGGTTAGGGTTAGGGTTAGGGTTAGGGTTAGGGTTAGGGTTAGGGTTAGGGTTAGGGTTAGGGTTAGGGTTAGGGTTAGGGTTAGGGTTAGGGTTAGGGTTAGGGTTAGGGTTAGGGTTAGGGTTAGGGTTAGGGTTAGGGTTAGGGTTAGGGTTAGGGTTAGGGTTAGGGTTAGGGTTAGGGTTAGGGTTAGGGTTAGGGTTAGGGTTAGGGTTAGGGTTAGGGTTAGGGTTAGGGTTAGGGTTAGGGTTAGGGTTAGGGTTAGGGTTAGGGTTAGGGTTAGGGTTAGGGTTAGGGTTAGGGTTAGGGTTAGGGTTAGGGTTAGGGTTAGGGTTAGGGTTAGGGTTAGGGTTAGGGTTAGGGTTAGGGTTAGGGTTAGGGTTAGGGTTAGGGTTAGGGTTAGGGTTAGGGTTAGGGTTAGGGTTAGGGTTAGGGTTAGGGTTAGGGTTAGGGTTAGGGTTAGGGTTAGGGTTAGGGTTAGGGTTAGGGTTAGGGTTAGGGTTAGGGTTAGGGTTAGGGTTAGGGTTAGGGTTAGGGTTAGGGTTAGGGTTAGGGTTAGGGTTAGGGTTAGGGTTAGGGTTAGGGTTAGGGTTAGGGTTAGGGTTAGGGTTAGGGTTAGGGTTAGGGTTAGGGTTAGGGTTAGGGTTAGGGTTAGGGTTAGGGTTAGGGTTAGGGTTAGGGTTAGGGTTAGGGTTAGGGTTAGGGTTAGGGTTAGGGTTAGGGTTAGGGTTAGGGTTAGGGTTAGGGTTAGGGTTAGGGTTAGGGTTAGGGTTAGGGTTAGGGTTAGGGTTAGGGTTAGGGTTAGGGTTAGGGTTAGGGTTAGGGTTAGGGTTAGGGTTAGGGTTAGGGTTAGGGGTTAGGGTTAGGGTTAGGGTTAGGGTTAGGGTTAGGGTTAGGGTTAGGGTTAGGGTTAGGGTTAGGGTTAGGGTTAGGGTTAGGGTTAGGGTTAGGGTTAGGGTTAGGGTTAGGGTTAGGGTTAGGGTTAGGGTTAGGGTTAGGGTTAGGGTTAGGGTTAGGGTTAGGGTTAGGGTTAGGGTTAGGGTTAGGGTTAGGGTTAGGGTTAGGGTTAGGGTTAGGGTTAGGGTTAGGGTTAGGGTTAGGGTTAGGGTTAGGGTTAGGGTTAGGGTTAGGGTTAGGGTTAGGGTTAGGGTTAGGGTTAGGGTTAGGGTTAGGGTTAGGGTTAGGGTTAGGGTTAGGGTTAGGGTTAGGGTTAGGGTTAGGGTTAGGGTTAGGGTTAGGGTTAGGGTTAGGGTTAGGGTTAGGGTTAGGGTTAGGGTTAGGGTTAGGGTTAGGGTTAGGGTTAGGGTTAGGGTTAGGGTTAGGGTTAGGGTTAGGGTTAGGGTTAGGGTTAGGGTTAGGGTTAGGGTTAGGGTTAGGGTTAGGGTTAGGGTTAGGGTTAGGGTTAGGGTTAGGGTTAGGGTTAGGGTTAGGGTTAGGGTTAGGGTTAGGGTTAGGGTTAGGGTTAGGGTTAGGGTTAGGGTTAGGGTTAGGGTTAGGGTTAGGGTTAGGGTTAGGGTTAGGGTTAGGGTTAGGGTTAGGGTTAGGGTTAGGGTTAGGGTTAGGGTTAGGGTTAGGGTTAGGGTTAGGGTTAGGGTTAGGGTTAGGGTTAGGGTTAGGGTTAGGGTTAGGGTTAGGGTTAGGGTTAGGGTTAGGGTTAGGGTTAGGGTTAGGGTTAGGGTTAGGGTTAGGGTTAGGGTTAGGGTTAGGGTTAGGGTTAGGGTTAGGGTTAGGGTTAGGGTTAGGGTTAGGGTTAGGGTTAGGGTTAGGGTTAGGGTTAGGGTTAGGGTTAGGGTTAGGGTTAGGGTTAGGGTTAGGGTTAGGGTTAGGGTTAGGGTTAGGGTTAGGGTTAGGGTTAGGGTTAGGGTTAGGGTTAGGGTTAGGGTTAGGGTTAGGGTTAGGGTTAGGGTTAGGGTTAGGGTTAGGGTTAGGGTTAGGGTTAGGGTTAGGGTTAGGGTTAGGGTTAGGGTTAGGGTTAGGGTTAGGGTTAGGGTTAGGGTTAGGGTTAGGGTTAGGGTTAGGGTTAGGGTTAGGGTTAGGGTTAGGGTTAGGGTTAGGGTTAGGGTTAGGGTTAGGGTTAGGGTTAGGGTTAGGGTTAGGGTTAGGGTTAGGGTTAGGGTTAGGGTTAGGGTTAGGGTTAGGGTTAGGGTTAGGGTTAGGGTTAGGGTTAGGGTTAGGGTTAGGGTTAGGGTTAGGGTTAGGGTTAGGGTTAGGGTTAGGGTTAGGGTTAGGGTTAGGGTTAGGGTTAGGGTTAGGGTTAGGGTTAGGGTTAGGGTTAGGGTTAGGGTTAGGGTTAGGGTTAGGGTTAGGGTTAGGGTTAGGGTTAGGGTTAGGGTTAGGGTTAGGGTTAGGGTTAGGGTTAGGGTTAGGGTTAGGGTTAGGGTTAGGGTTAGGGTTAGGGTTAGGGTTAGGGTTAGGGTTAGGGTTAGGGTTAGGGTTAGGGTTAGGGTTAGGGTTAGGGTTAGGGTTAGGGTTAGGGTTAGGTTAGGGTTAGGGTTAGGGTTAGGGTTAGGGTTAGGGTTAGGGTTAGGGTTAGGGTTAGGGTTAGGGTTAGGGTTAGGGTTAGGGTTAGGGTTAGGGTTAGGGTTAGGGTTAGGGTTAGGGTTAGGGTTAGGGTTAGGGTTAGGGTTAGGGTTAGGGTTAGGGTTAGGGTTAGGGTTAGGGTTAGGGTTAGGGTTAGGGTTAGGGTTAGGGTTAGGGTTAGGGTTAGGGTTAGGGTTAGGGTTAGGGTTAGGGTTAGGGTTAGGGTTAGGGTTAGGGTTAGGGTTAGGGTTAGGGTTAGGGTTAGGGTTAGGGTTAGGGTTAGGGTTAGGGTTAGGGTTAGGGTTAGGGTTAGGGTTAGGGTTAGGGTTAGGGTTAGGGTTAGGGTTAGGGTTAGGGTTAGGGTTAGGGTTAGGGTTAGGGTTAGGGTTAGGGTTAGGGTTAGGGTTAGGGTTAGGGTTAGGGTTAGGGTTAGGGTTAGGGTTAGGGTTAGGGTTAGGGTTAGGGTTAGGGTTAGGGTTAGGGGTTAGGGTTAGGGTTAGGGTTAGGGTTAGGGTTAGGGTTAGGGTTAGGGTTAGGGTTAGGGTTAGGGTTAGGGTTAGGGTTAGGGTTAGGGTTAGGGTTAGGGTTAGGGTTAGGGTTAGGGTTAGGGTTAGGGTTAGGGTTAGGGTTAGGGTTAGGGTTAGGGTTAGGGTTAGGGTTAGGGTTAGGGTTAGGGTTAGGGTTAGGGTTAGGGTTAGGGTTAGGGTTAGGGTTAGGGTTAGGGTTAGGGTTAGGGTTAGGGTTAGGGTTAGGGTTAGGGTTAGGGTTAGGGTTAGGGTTAGGGTTAGGGTTAGGGTTAGGGTTAGGGTTAGGGTTAGGGTTAGGGTTAGGGTTAGGGTTAGGGTTAGGGTTAGGGTTAGGGTTAGGGTTAGGGTTAGGGTTAGGGTTAGGGTTAGGGTTAGGGTTAGGGTTAGGGTTAGGGTTAGGGTTAGGGTTAGGGTTAGGGTTAGGGTTAGGGTTAGGGTTGGTAGGGTTAGGGTTAGGGTTAGGGTTAGGGTTAGGGTTAGGGTTAGGGTTAGGGTTAGGGTTAGGGTTAGGGTTAGGGTTAGGGTTAGGGTTAGGGTTAGGGTTAGGGTTAGGGTTAGGGTTAGGGTTAGGGTTAGGGTTAGGGTTAGGGTTAGGGTTAGGGTTAGGGTTAGGGTTAGGGTTAGGGTTAGGGTTAGGGTTAGGGTTAGGGTTAGGGTTAGGGTTAGGGTTAGGGTTAGGGTTAGGGTTAGGGTTAGGGTTAGGGTTAGGGTTAGGGTTAGGGTTAGGGTTAGGTTAGGGTTAGGGTTAGGGTTAGGGTTAGGGTTAGTTAGGGTTTAGGGTTAGGGTTAGGGTTAGGGTTAGGGTTAGGGTTAGGGTTAGGGTTAGGGTTAGGGTTAGGGTTAGGGTTAGGGTTAGGGTTAGGGTTAGGGTTAGGGTTAGGGTTAGGGTTAGGGTTAGGGTTAGGGTTAGGGTTAGGGTTAGGGTTAGGGTTAGGGTTAGGGTTAGGGTTAGGGTTAGGGTTAGGGTTAGGGTTAGGGTTAGGGTTAGGGTTAGGGTTAGGGTTAGGGTTAGGTTAGGGTTAGGGTTAGGGTTAGGGTTAGGGTTATGTTTTAG